>NC_034420.1:15295748-15341730 GCF_002078875.1 Numida meleagris
TATATTTTACTACGTTCTCCTTTTTGTTCTGGATGGAAGAAAACATCAAACTGAAATTTCTTTATGAGGAAAACAACTGCCTCTGGCAAGCAGTATATCAAAGCGTTTGGCAATATCTCCTCTCTGCAATTTTATACTCCTGGAAGAAAACATCACTTGCACTCTGCTTAGAGACTGCTGGTATTTACACACACTTAGACAGCTAAACACCACCCGCACTGCTTCCCCCAGCCAAGCTGAGATGCTGGGAAGAAAGCCTGGGAACCATATAGCTTTTTGTTACAGCTAATTTAAACAGCCAGCTCTTGGTAAAGGCTTCAAAGCAAAAAGGGCCAAGAAGAAAAGGAAGAAAAGTGGGGAGGACCACATCAGGATACCCAGGAAACGGGACCGGCACATTTGCAGAGCTAAACCTCAACCCTCGGTTCATTTCCAAATATCACCTGGAGAGCTGCTGGGGGCTGCCATCACCCCAAATCCACCCTGGCCAGATAAGAGCTGCCCAGGACAGCTCAGCACAGTGGTCCATATAGGGATGTACAACAACATCCCAAGCACCTACATTTTCTCAGGTCCCGTTTGAGGGGCTCTGTATCTTCAGAAGCTCCCAGCTGCGACCCTGCAGGGGCACCTGGACAGCTCAGACCCCATAGATGTTCTCCCCTTTTGAGCTCACAGCTGAGGCTGCCACAAACTTAATTCACCAAGAGCAGCATTTTGGCAGCTCTGGGCACACTGCGGACTAGCGTGGTCTGTGTGACTGCTGGCTCATCCCATTTCAAAAGGGGGAATAGTAAGCAGGGAGATGAGCGTGTGCTCCTCACCTTCTGAGCACCACGTTAGATGAAGGGCAGCAATTGATAAGGTAGTTAAACCAGGGCAGCAGGGAACAGGTCTGTGTACAGGCACCCATGCCCATCGAAGCAGCCCTGCAGGAGCGCGTGGGTTTGCCATGACAGGGAAAGCTGTACTCACCCTCTCCAGGTCTTGCCTGAGGTGTGTGAAAAGCTTCAAGCGTCGGTAGAGAACATCCTGCTCCTGCTGAGCCAAGTTGTCCACTTCATCCGTTTTTGGTGTCAGCAGCGGTTTGTTGGAGTTTGCTTTCCTCTTCAGCTTCCAGTACTGATAGACAAAATCCACCAGCGACTCACTTAAATCGAGGTTCTCTGCCACCTCTGAAGGCTTCACGAGTTCATAGAAGTCCTCCTCCAGCTGCTGGAGCTTTTGCTTCCGCAGCGTCACCTTCTCCAGGTCCAGCTGGGCTTGGTCAGGCTCTGCCCGTGCCTCCTCGGGCAGTTTGGTGGCACCGGCGCTGTGCTCCAGGCAGAAGGACTTGAACTTCACTTCATCGTTGTCTGCTAAAATAGTCCGCATGTCGAGGTTGTGGTCAAAGGCGCAGGTGACGTGGAACGCAGTGACGCAGGCAGGCATGGAGCACTGGGGGGAGAAGGACAGGGCTGATGGCGAGGGCACAACGGGACCACAAGACACAGCTTCACAAAAGGAGTGACACCCTCAGGGTGACAGCGCTGACCCCCCAGCGATGGATGATCTGTAACACACATTGCTCAGGCTGCATCGCCCAAGTCCTACATACCAATGACTGTGGACACCAAAATCCCAAGCAGAAGGAACCCAGCTTTCACCAGGCACCTTCCCACCTAACCTGGTCATGTTCTGTGATGAGCCCTGCTGTCTTTCACCTACCAGAAACATGAGATTCCAACGGTTCTTCCAGCAACACGTGACAACGCTGACTGAGATATTTCCACCTTCACTTCATCCTGTTCCCTACCCTACTCCACATCTAAAGTGAATATGCCATTGTTAATGACAGCCTACAGGTGATAAGGTTTGGGAGTGAATGGAGTATGTCACAAGCAGCCAGTGCTCCCAGATCATGATGCCTCTCTCTTCTGGAAATTATACAAGTTCTAATTAGCTCCATTAAGAAAAAAAGAAGAAAAGTGAAATTCACCATATACAGAGGAAAACATGCTCCGTACGTACATGAAATGAGGTTTTAGAATTGGTTCAGTGACTAGACTGTCAAACGTGCACCAGATGAAATTTTTAACAATTTCCCTGACTTACCTTACACTTCAGTTCCTTGGATCTCACAGACAGCAAAATGAAAAAACCCCAAACCTGGTCTCCTATAGATGAAAAGCCACCCACAGCCAGCGCAGCACCCACACCCACCTCAGCACATTCTCCCCCTCTCTGTTCATTAACTTTTTTAATAGCTCGGAATGTCAGGTAATTGCTTCAACCATAACCCATAAGAAATCATTCTCTTCCAGCTGCTAATGACCAGTTAAACTGCAATAATGAGGCATTTTAAGTGACCTATTACTGTAGGCACAGCACTTCAGCATTACCCAGCGACTGCTCTTGTAGGGCAGCACAGGCCTGGCCACAAACCTCCCCACGCACAGAAGACAAACCGCCAGGATGCTGCAGGGCTCCACTGGGGCTCTGCCATGCTGCACTTCAATTTCCAAAAAGAATAGAAGAGAAATGCTGGTAGTATCTGAGGACCAGAAGTTGGATTGCTGAGCATTAGTACTGCCCCAGGGGTGGATGGATGCTGGGCACCAGTTCCCCCAGCAGTGACGTGCTGCTGGTGGCATCTGGCTGCCTCCAGGGCTGGGACTTAGCATCCACAGTACTTGTCACGTCCATCCATACTCACATCTCCAGGTGCTGACATAGAACGCAAGCAGCTCAACTCCCACCTCTACTCACTCTATTCAAATATGTCCTCTTGTTCCTAATTTCAGCCCGGAATTGCCTGTGAAGGCGGCTGCCAGCTTTTGGAGGAGTCAATATATCATGGGCTGGCTTTTAAAGTGCACACGCTCGCTCCTGCAGTCACAGAGAGAGATTTACTGCAAGGAGGACACGCAATGTCGTTTGATGGAGTCCCTCTTCCTCACTTTAATGGGCGCATTAAGGTTGGAGGCCTTTGCCAGCTGTAAGTTCCCTTGATTGAGTTTTCTTGTCTGGTGGCCAAGATGGTAATCTTACTGCACAGATATATAGCCATGAACATACTCCGTTGTGTCTATTTGGGCGTAACAGCTGGGGGTGCTTCAAACTAAATCATCGGGAAGATCCTTCTGTGTTGCAATGCACATAAATACCTACAGAGACAGGGACACACAGCAGCCTGCGGTGCGGGGAGCTGGGCTGGGGGCAGCCCACAGTGCTGTGATGGCATCATCAGCACACCCAGGGCTCACTGGGACAGCAACAGCAGCAGGGGCAATCACACCTCAGGAATAAAGCAAAGTGAATGGCATCCATCCCGGATTCCTCTTCCAACTGATGGCAAGCAGCAGTTGTCAGAAACCGTGCCCGAAGTGCAAACAGAAAACAATGAGGCTGCTTAAATGATGGGGCAGCAAAGGAGCATACCTGGTCAGCAGCAGCTCTCGGTGACCTTGCCTGAGCCAACTGTAAGCACACATCGATCCATCCCAGCCCTGGAGAGCACTGAGTGGCACTGGGATGGACTCATATATGTGGCTGCTGCCACATGGAACAGCCTGGGTGTACAGAGCAGGCACTCCTCGACCAGCCATGCATCCAATCCCTTGTCCCACAGTGCCTTTAGCTCCAGGGTTTCAGAACGTCTGCTGCACCAGCTAAAAGCAAATCCACTCCCAAACACAACTCAGAGATGGCGAAAACTGCACCAGAGATCGATGTGGGCTGATAATTAGTCCTCAAACCACTCTTGGTGGGAAGAAGTAGAGGGACGACTTTCTTTGCCCATGAAATTCGAACACTGCTAACCATGAAACCCAGCAGATGTTTAACAGCTTACAGTGGTGCTATGCTGCAGCTCTGGGGCAGAAGTGGAAGGAAGTGGCTACTCCAACAGAACTGCAAGGGAAATTTAGGAAGGAAAAACCAATTACCAGTGCTGAACCCCAGCCAAGCCATCAGACACAACACTTCTGCATCCTCACAAGAGCTACCATGTGATTTTTAGTGACCACAGATGGGCTTGTTCCTGGTGGTGCTCTTCAGAGGAAACGTGCAATTTCAGCTCCGCTGTGCCCTTGGAGATAGATGGGGCCCCACTTCACAGTGGGGCTCAGGATGTTGGTGAGCACCCACACAGCTCCTCCCCCGCTCCCAAGTTTGAAGTTTCTGGTTGATGTCAACAAAAGATGACGTCCTTTGGAGAAGACTGGCACCAGCTAACAGAGATGTGGCACTCTGGGCTGTCCTGAAAGGCTGTGGTAAGTTCTAGAAGAGACATTTGCTGTTCCCAGTGAGGAAGGCATTGGGTTCCTCTGTCTGTGAGCATGTTGGGACATGGGCTGCACAGATTCCGGCTCCTGGCACTCTCTTTTGCAGCTCAGCAACGCAAACAAGAAAATTCCTGCTGGATACCGAGTGCTGCTTGGCATCTCCTGATGTCTGACCACAAGAACCACCATAAAGTCGTGACTTCCCCTTAAGAGGGGATGGAAAAAGCGTATTTTCAGGGCTGTATTGCTTATGTCCAGCACAAGGGAGCAGTGGATCGATTACAGCAGGTTTACAGCTTTCTACCAGGAAAACAAGAGAAGTAACGATGAGCAAGCAGCAATATCAGAGGCACGGAGACGTGCAGAAGGCAGAAAGTATGCTTCCCTTTTGATGGTCAAATCTGGATGGGAAGAAATACCTCAACACGTAGAGCCTTGGTGCCACGCAGAAATGCCTCACATTGATCTCTGACAGCAGTGGGGGTTTCTGAAGCTGTGGTTCTGTCTGTGGGCACCTCCGAGCCTGCCGGGGACAACAGGCTCCTGCTCTCCAGCTCCCTTCCACAGACATTGCCTCTTGTTCCAGCCACTCAGATAAGCCTGCCCTGGAAGCAGCGAGGACCTTCCGCAGCCCGCGGGCACCTGGAGCATCAAATCCTGCTGCCAGGAGTGAAAGCTGAGTGCATTAACAGCAAACAACCCTCTCCTTTCAGAGCTGTGTCATAAACCTAAAACGCTGACAAAGGTAGTTAGATTACACCTGTATAAACAGGCACTAATCAAAAATATGCTCCATAAACACCAGCTCTCAAAACAGAGCTCTCTACCTCTGACGAGTATGGAGCGTGTTTATTTATCTACGAGTGAGCTTGCTGATTTACTCCACAAATCCCTGAACAAAGGCACTGCTTGCTTCTTTTTCCTCCTTTTCCTTGAAGGAAAAATCACCCTGAGAGCACTCAGCAGACACTCTGGTGACAGCCTTGCGAAGACATGTCGGGCAGTAAAGCTCCTGTTCCATTTCAGGTGACATTTAATGCAAATCCATTCAGTTCCAGGGACTGCACTGCTAACACGTGATGCCGGCGCTGAGAGGATGAAGCCTCGGAAGAGCTGAATTTTCTTTGATGCTGCCAAGCCTGTTTGCCTCCTCTCCCTGCCCTTCCGTTCTTTGAAAGCAGTTGCCGCTATGACACAGTATCTCCATCTGGCAGGGTGAATAAGCAGATCCACCCAGAACCATCAAAAAAAAGTAGTGAGTCAACACTAGAGATTTAAAGAAGTATTGTGAGGTTTCATTTCAAGCTAAGGGGATCGCTTTTAAATAGCTCCCTTTAAAGTATTAAACCCGAGGCAGTCACACCAACGCAGCGGAGCCTGCAGCCCTGTTCCATCACCCTCCTGCCACCAGCCAGCTGCTCTGCTCTCCAGTACTCACTGCCACACGCATCCACCTCCGCGGTGCAGCTCTCAGTGCTGTACAGGAGCTGATTAGCTGGGATTGGGACGCATCCAAACCTTTCTCCCTATTTTTCAAAGCTTAATGGCTATTCCATGCCCCTACTGCATGCCAAGACTGCTTCCACGTCTGGCCTGCCAAGGAAAGCACAAGCACCGGCACCGTACAGCTGCAGATCCCAGCCCATCCCCAGGGACTGCCAGGGTGAAGCTTGCTGCAAGTGACCCAGCAAAGCTCCTGCACTAAGAGCACAGCCCCAAAGCTCTGTCCCACTTTTGTAAGAGGAGCGTCCTGAGCTCCTGCTTTTAGTCTCAAATGCAAACGCCTCGCCACCTCGTCAGCGTGCTGCTGCTGTGGGAAGAGCAGGAAATCAGATGTCTGCGGTGCTCTGCTTAGGTGCAGCAAAACAGGAGAACATCTGGGAATGTAATACACAGTAAATACTCTATTTTGCAAGCCAGCAGGCTTGGGGGGGGTGCGTGGCTGCCTGATCCTGAGGCTTCCTGCTGTCCCCCTCGGGAAAGGCTTCACATTCATCCCCACAGCTTGTGAAATGCTCAGGCTTTAAATCCCATGAGGCCTGGACTTCCTGGCAGCCACGCCAAGCCCTTCCGCTGGGGGTTCCTGATCTCCAACCAAGGTCATCTGCAGTCCTGGTAATTAGTGTCACCACAGCAACATCACTGTGTTACGCAAAAGAAAGTTAATCTAGATTCCTAGCACTCAATACATTAGAAGATTACAAACAACAGCAGCTGATGATGCCTGATTGGTGTTCATGCTCCTTGTTAGCTGTGCTCCCAGGACTCAGACCAGGGATGAACCTAGGCTGGATCTCATCCACCAACAGCTTGAGAATCTCTGGTGGCTGCTAGAGGTACAACCACGGGGTCTGAGTTCCCTCTCTGCTGATTCATGTACCTGAATGCAGGTCCCAGTGCACTCCTTGCAGAGACTGCAGGACAAAGCCCATCTGCTTGCTGGGATATGTGAGATCTTCGTAATGGGTTCCATTTTTTCAGGACATCCAATGCTAACCTGGTCACAAAATAGAAAACATCGTCAATACCCGTTACCATCCCAAGTCTCCTACAGGGGATATCTGAGGCAGTCAGAATGAGGGGTGGATATTTCATATCTTATTGTTCAGGTCACTCAAAACTCGGGTGAAAAAAGCAACACAAAAGCAAGAAACAAATACAGACGATGCTCTGGCCTTCCTTTTGTATCCATCTGCCTGCCAGTTTGAGCTTGTGTTTTGTCTTTACTGTTCTGAGTACTGCTATGTCCTTGCCTCTCTAGTACTCTTCCTTGCACTTCACAACAGGGGAGGACAAAGTGACCCTTTACAGACTGTTCCAACATCACCCCTCCTCAGGGAGTGCGGGTGCTTCCCATAAACAGGGCAGCAGCTTGCACCCCACAGAGTCCTTCTTAATGGGGAACTGCCTAGCTGCTAATTAAACACACAGCTTGGTGCCTGATGGGTACCATGGCTCCAATCTCAGCATGGCACAATAAGCCCAACTGGAATTGCTGTTGATGGAATATCTGAGCTCAGACCCAGTGTCATACTATAACATGGTGAAAAGTACAGCAATAATAGAGGAGTGGCAAAGTCCTAGGCTACAGCAGATGAGGACCAGTCCAAATGCAGCAACAAAGGAAGAAAATCTGCTTACCTTCCAAAGGCCTCAAGTAGATAGGCATCTCCAGTGAGACATCCTTGCCTCCACTACCAACCCTTAAATGAGGTCTGGGAAGGGGTGGGTCCTGGTTCCACCCCCTGCCAGTCACTCAGTGCACTGCATACACCTGAGCTCCCCTGGGTTGGTCTTGCCTTCCTACCAGGTGCTCAATCACTGCTTCAAGCTGTGACTTAACATTTCTGCTACACCTGGAAATCATGTCCATGCTGTATTTCAAGAGAAGGCTGGAAAGCATCTTACTTACTTCAGGTATCCATAAGGCACAGCTAACGTGGACCCATTTCGTCCCACTCCGAGTGGGCTTCAGTGCTCCCCCTCTCTTCGGGCACAGCAAACACTTGGGCTGGACGCCGAGCGCGCAGGTCCGGCACAGCCAGCTGCCGATGGGGACCTTCAGGATGCCGTAGCATGCCTGTGAGACAGGAGGAAGGTTGGTTAACCTGGCCATCCCACACTGAGCATCATGCCACAGCACGGCATGCTGGCTTATCACCACAGCATCTGGGTGCCCTACTAAAGAACAGCAGACACAAGGCTGCTCCGCAACCAAAGCGGCTAGTTTAAGTTCTTCCTTCCTTGCCACCTTCCTTCTTTTCACATGGATACTCATGCTGTATCAGTATGTCCTGGGTTTTAATTAAAAGCTGAGTGTGCAAATGTGCTTTATATCCTGCAAACAAGAGCAAAAGCGGTGAGGGCAGCTCTGCAATATGGACAGCTGCTCACTTATTACATGTGCACTTCTGAACAACTCCAAAATCACCATGACTTGCAGTCCTGTCAGCCTGGGTGCAACCTTGTCTAGCGACCCAGAGACATGTGGTTTGCATCGGCAGCTCTCCGTGGACACAGGATGGGCAATGAGAAGGTAAAACCAGCATGAGGGAAGCACAAACATACCTTGAGCTGACCCATCCCACGAGACATGGGGCGATGAATGCTGTGCAAAGAAAAACCTCGAGGGTAGATGAGGGCTGTGAAGCCACAACCCCACGATTGGGAAAGATGGCCACACTGGTTAAACACCCAGCACAGACCAAAGGGGAAGTGAAAATAACTGCGTAAAAGTAAAAAGGGGAAACTGACAGTAATGAATATAAATCAGAAGGGAGGAGCCACAATGAGAGGAGTGATAAACCCAAAGGACACGAGGACATATCTGTGGCCAAGACAGCGGGAAGCAGAAGAGAACAAAAGGACTCTGCCAGGCCCTGGCTGCCCGCAGAGCCAGCAGACCTGCTGTGATAACGCACAGCACAGACAAGCCAAAGGGCTCAATAAATATTTCTCTTCCGTACTTGGGGAAGAGCCAAATGATAAGCTGTATCATCTAATGATAATGATAAAATACTTTCCACTTCAGCAGTAACTTACGATTGTATTAAAGAGCTACCATGAAAACTGGACAGTCTTTAACCAGCAGGTCCCCATAACTTGCACTTAAAGAGTTTTAAAGAGTGGCAGACAACTGCCTTGGCCACTGACATGAGGCTGCTGAACTCCCACAGCACTGAGGGTTTCTGAGAGCAGTGGGGAAGCTTGTGCCTGTGCCATTATGTTAGGAGAGATGATTAATAATAGGTAATTACATGAGCATGGTACATGAGCATGGGAAAAGGGGATGCTCAGCCCTCACAGCCAGGAAGAGACTTTGTACGCGGTTTTAGGTTGCCCCAAACCATAAATGGACTCTGACAGTACTAATTTCCACGGAGAAAAAGTCACTTTATGATCATAGTATTGGGAAAATAAAGTATTAAAGGAGGTAGTATGATTGCTGCAGGTCTATGTGGTTCACAGAGACTTGTGTTTCACAGCACCTCCAAATTGGACAGATAAATCATTTCTGTAAGAGATTTTTATAAAACACCTGATCTGGTACTAGACAAAACCAACCACACAATCCCAGCACGCATATCTGAGCACAGCTCTTCCTCTGCTTGGAGGCTCTGGACTTTGTTGCTCTGTGAATGGGGACAGAGATGGGATCCCTAGAAGCTTCCAGGTGGGCCCTGAGGTTCAGACCCAAGTATGTGCCCCTAAAATAAGATAAAATCTCCTATTTCTTTCAACAGCCTTTATATCCAACCCACAGCACCTCCTTCTGCAGCATCATGCTGCTCTCAGCACTAAGGCTGCTGCCAGGTCTGTCTTTCCATCCCGATGGAGCCTGGCCCCCACACTGCTGCACAATGGGTACACGTCAGCCCATGGCCAGAAATTTCTACTTGGGTTTACTAAAAAAGAAACACACACACACAAAAAAAAAAAACAACCAACCCAAAACCATCCCCAAATCATCCTGGTATTTTGTGGAATCTGATTCACTGATGGAAACCATTCAAAACACCCACCTCTCTCAACTATACATATCTCCAGCACTCTCCCACCTCCAGGAAATGCTGATGGAAAAGCTGCCCAAAAGATGAGAAAATGGAGAAAAAAAAAAAAGCCAGCAAAACAGCCTTCACAGACAGGAGACTGAAAAGGGGCTCTGCTTTGGACTCCCCAGGCCCTGGGGCTGATGCCGACACCCAAGGGCCCCACTTCCCATTGGAGCCCACCCAGCAAAGTGTCCCTGGAGTCCCCGCAGCAGGGATGGATGCTCTGCAGCAGCATGTGGCCGAGCATTTCCCTGCTCCCAGCACGTATGCACAGGAGCCCGCAGATACCACTGCTCTTCCTCCTTCCCTCTAGCAAAGGCTTGAAGCCTTTACACTCAATTCTGAAGATAAAATGTTTTCCTCCAGGCAGTGAAATAAAATGAAATCATACACTCATAGAGTAGGGAAGCTGGGACAGAAGCCCCGTGATGTGTGACAAGGCTGGTGGAGCTGGAAGGTCCTAATGGCCAGACACAATGTGCAGACTGAAGGGAAGCCAGCACCCACGCTGCATGTCCCTAGGTGCTAAGGATCCCACAGCTTGGCAAGGACAAGGAACAATGAGCACATGAATGGAAGAGGAGGAATAAAAAGTCATAGGGTTGAAGGAAAAAGGAGCAGGAACGCAGCAAGCTCAGGGAAGTGGCTCTCACCTGGTGCACGCAGACGTTACACTTGTCGCAGAACACCATCTCGTTGCCGTCCTCCCCCTCTGGCGAGCGGCAGACATCGCACACCACGTCCTCGTCGTACTCGATGCCCAGGCCCTCCTCTGTTTCAATGGCAATGTTCATGTTCTCGTAGCACATCGTCTCCAGCTCCTCCAGCACTCTCTCCAGGGTGATCTCATCCAGCTCGGGCTTCTCTGCAAGGCAAAAAGCAGAGGATGGGGACATGGCACCCTGTGACTGCCCACAGCATTATGCAAGGCGGAGGGCACTTGAGACTTCAGCTCAAATCAAAACTTCAAATCCACCGCGGTAGGAAGATCTGCGATTCAGAAAACGGCTGCTTCTAACTCGGGATACAGTTTACGTTTCATAGACAGTAACAAAATATTGCTGCTGGCTGAGAGGAGAGAAATCCATTCAGCTGAACCAATGCGGATAATTAGGTCTGACAGCTTAAACGTTCAAGGAGACAAGTTCTGCAAAGATGCTTTCTGCAGTGAGGGCTCAGACAAGCTTTGGCAACACAAAGTCAATGCTTTAATTGCTGAGACTGAAAAGTGACCCTTTTAAGGCCAATTAAATGGAACTGCAAAACGGAAGCCAAAGGTTGGAATTGAGGACAAACAAGTGTTTCTAACTGCCTGGGTCCAGGGGCACGAGGTCAGACCTGGAGTGAGGGCTCAGACTGCTTGTGCTGCCTGTTATCCCACCGTACCAGCACCTTTAATGGAAACCAGTGGTGGATACATAGACCTTTCTTGCTGCAGGGCAACGGGAGACAATATCTCCTTTATAAACAGAGGAGAAAAGAGATTGAGGAAGTACTGATATGTGGTTATTTATTGAGAGTTCAAGGAAATCTTCACCTTGCTGGGCTTCTGCTGGGCTGCAGGGTGTAGTCCCTGTGCTGGGACAAGCTCTGCAGCGGGATGAGGCTGCTGAGCTGCTCCTTTCCCCCACCAATCTGCCAAAAAATCTGTGTCAAGGGGCAAAGGAGACCCGCAGGCAAGACCAGCAAGCAAACGCACCATTGTCTGCCTTTTCAAGATCTTCCCCAATGTTTCGCCTTGGCACGGTTTCCCCTGGCTTGACAAGTCTCTGCAAACACCCAGCCTGGCACTGCACACGTCTGCGTTGAGGCGGAGATCCCATTGCTGCAGACAGCGCTGTTCCCTATCGCTCCCTGCCAAGTGCTCGGCGGCCGTGCTGCAACACACAGCCGGTCGGGCCTGTTCTGGGAGCCACAAGCCCCACCAATGGGCTTTGTGGGGCCTGTGGGGCCTGTGGAGCCCTATGGGGCCTATAGAGCCCTGTGGGGCCTGCGGAGCCCCAGCCCACAACGCTTTTTCCCTCAGCAGTGGGCTTCATAAACACACCACCCCAATGCCCTTGTTGTAGGAAGAAACACAAGCCACCATTTCCATAGAATCATAGGATGGTTTGGGTTGGAAGGGACCTAAAAGACCATCCAGGGACCGTGCCATGGGCTGGCTGCACCCCACCAGCTCAGGCTGCCCAGGGCCCCATCCATGGCCTTGGGCACCTCCAAGGATGGGGCACCCATGGCTCTCCGGCCAGCCTGTGCCTCACATATACATATATCAAATTTACTATTCCAAATCCCATTCCTTCCCATATTTCAGGCTCTGGTGGAAAACAAGAGAAGGAAGCTGGTGTTCGCCATAGCCCCGGCTCAGCTCCCATTCCGCACTGAGCGGAATGAGGCTGCATCCCAGCGCTGTGTGAAATCATTACCTGCAGCAGAAGGGATTTTCTCATAGGCTTACAGCAATGTACTCATTACGTCGTCACATCGAAAAATATAGATCTCTCCCTCCCTCCTGCAGACACGCGCTCTCACACTCCGTTTAGATGTAATTACATTAGGAATTCGTTTGCCAAACGCCATTCAGAATACCTCGGAGCTTATTGAATTGACAATTGCACTTGATGGGGATGAAGCGATTAATCGCTTATGAAACACTAAACAATGGGGCCTGAGGGTGAAGTTCTTCCTCCATTTGCGCTCCATTTATCTCCTTCTGCATCATATAAAGCTACTGCTATTAAACTCCATTCATAAAATTGTCATTTTTTTGGCTGAGAAAACACTATCAGTATTGATCATGGGCCATCAAAAAGCAAAACCAAAAAACACTCCACCAAAACACTCCCCGTGCAGAATGCAATATCGCTGTTACCTACTCCAAGGCATGAAATGCCAAGAACCAGACTCGGATCCACTTGGATACACACTGAGTGACTCCAGGTGAACAAACCCAAGGAGTAAGCCCCAGCTCAAAACCATGGCTTGAGCTGTAACCAAGTCTATGGACTTGCAGAATCCTTGTGCTCATCACTGTGGTCCAACATGTTTCATAGAAACAACAATCATTTCTGGATGTGGCTGTGAACCTCACCAAACCTGCAGGTCTTCCTGGCTCCCCTCGCCCTCAGCCATGAGGGGCTCAGGGCCACGGCAGGCAGACAGAACACCCCACTGAAGTGCTCCCAGCACAACTGGCATCTGGGTTAACAGCAGGAGATGAAGCTCCTGGAAGGTACTTCATATGGAGAGGTGGCTCTCGGGCTATGTAGGGCATGAGGCACAGAAATGGGAATTGGCTCATTATCCCATATACTCAGAAATGAGGCTTTCCTATCCTTTTCCCTAGGAAGCAATGCTCCCTTATGGCTACCGCTGACTCCCACAGTTCCAGGGACTCAACATCAGCCATCGGAGGAGCTCCCACACCCACAGGGAGCACCGGCACCAGTGCAGCCACCGCGGGATCCCCACTGGGTCGAAGCCTCCCCAGTCCTTGCCCCAGAGCCAGGTGCTCGTGGGCAGCCACCCTGAGCATCCCAACACTTCCTCTGCACACTGCCAGCCTCCGCTATCATTATTTCTGCAACACCATAATTTATGTGGCATGAAGGAGCAATATTCGGCTAAATGAACTCTCAGCTACTCCTTATCCTGGTTTGAGCCTATTCACTGTGCAGGGAGGAAAAATAGCTGGAGAGCCACCTCTCACTAAACAGAGACCTATTTCTGACTAAACTGCACTCTGCTGAAATCAATTTGCCGAAACAATAAATCCTTTTAGCCTGCGTAGTGTACCTGGAGATGAAACAGCTCACGAACAAAGACTCATCAGGGCTGCAGGCTGGGCCATTAGTCGATCCACAAGCCATAAACCTCGGAGTCTCTTTTTCAGTTAAAAAAAAAAAATGCATAAACAAAGTTACTGTTCCTTTTTCAAGAAACAAACAAACAAAAAAAAGCGCTTGCAAGATGATGTCTTTGAAACACCGGAGGCAAAAGGACGCAGCTCCTGCTCCCCTCACGGGGCTGTGTCCCAGGGATCCCACACGAGGGCAGGCGGTGATGCACACCCCAGTGTGTGCTCCTTGGTGCTCCGCAGCCGCCGCTGGTGAACCATCTGCAGCCCCGCTGCGCCTTCCTGCCCCACACATCTGCAGCCCAACAGCCTCAGCCCACAGTGCGTCTGGAAGATGCGTCGATTTCACATCCATCTTCTCTCGACCTTATTTACAAACAGACCCGAAACACGGAGTGGGATCGCCGAAGCACACGGCAACACGCAGCCTGTGTGAGCTGAACACAGGCAGTGAAACTTCGAGATATTTTGTTACAAACACAGCCTGCTAATGCACTTAAAAGATTTACAGGAACCAATTATCACCCTTTATGCCACCCACCGACACCAATTATTGCTCAAATTTAAGACGACGACAAAATGTTTTAGAAGCCACTTCATAATCTGCTGTCTCTCTCCGGTAATGCTGTGCCCTGACAGAGCTGTCCTGGAGCACTCTGATTAAAGTCTCTTCACTCCACCCAGCAGCAGCACGCCGAGGATTGCTAGGAACTGCTGCAATTACTGCAAGGAATTTATGGAAATAGCAAAACAACGGCTTGACACAGAAACTGATTGGGCTGAGGAACACGAAGACAACACGAGTGGTGGAGTGCTCGGCAAAGCCTTTGTACATCAGCTGCCCCTCCTGCTTGTGGGATGTGGGGAGACACTTGAAAGGGGAAAGCTGGGCTGTTGAGTAAAGGAAATGGATCCCACTACAAAAGGGACAGGGCTGTGCACATCCTCCTGTGAGATGGGCTTGGGAAATTCCCCCTGGGGACAAGCAGCCCCTTGATGCTCCAGAGGCCCCATGACAGCAGTCCCATCGCAGCGGTCCCATCATGGCAGTCCTACTGCAGCAGTCCCATCGCAGTATCCTCTGGCCGGCCACACCAGCATGGCACTGGGTTACTTCATACAGCCACAGCACAGCAGGGAATAGCGTCCCAAATCTTAAAAACACCAAAACAGCTTCAAATAACAGATACTGGAGTGGCTGCGCACTGAGCACGGCAATGGGCACCTGCAGGCGGGTGGCACTGGCTGGGCACAGCTGTGCTGGGGTGTTGCTGGAGATGTCCCACCTGCAGCCCTGCCCTGGGGATCTAACATGATGCCTCAAGGAAAACGAGTCCCCACATCCCAACGGGGCAGGGCATCCCTGCTCTCCCGCAGTACATTTAGCAGCAGTCTCTGCTCAAGCGAGCGCGTCTTCCCCACGGCTCCTCTGCCGACCCAGGTTTATTGCACATCTACTTGACCAACTTCACCTCCGCTGAGGGAGGTATGATCTAATTAGTACACAGACATATCTCAAGTATGCAGTGATGAATTCCCCCTGGAGCTTCAAAAGCAATAAATGTGACCTTTGCATGTTCCTGCCATAAAATAACAGGAACACCTCCAGCTCCCAAGATAGAAACTGTGGTGGGCATATGTGAGCAGCATACACCATATGGATTAAGTCAAGGGAATACTTAGAAACTTCTATTCTGCTTTCAGCAAAAATTGATTCCGGCAACGTTTTGAGCAATTTCTTTAGGATTTTCCGCATGTTTTTATGAAGTGCTGATCACTGCAAAGGGATCTTTCAGCCCAAGCCTTTGAAGTCTCTCTAGCCCCAGTCTTACAATAGCTTTGTATTTAACAGAGACCACAACATACAGCATAAAATCTTAATGAAAAAAACAAAGGCTTAGGGCATGGTTTTGCCCTGAAAGGACAGCCCTGTGCTGCCAGCAGTGCATGTGCATAAATTGATTCAGGGTTTCATTCACACAACTTCAAGACCCGCTTCTTGTGCTGTCTCCTATTGCAGCAGCAACAAATAAAACATTCAGGCTCGCTTAAATATTGATTTTACCTCTAGCACTCAGAAGTCCTTTAAACAGTGCATTTCCACCAAGCACAGTCCCAGCCACTGAAACATGTTACTGGTGGGGGTGGTTGAGAAGTATTCAAAACCATTTTATGTGAGAAAGACTTTCACTTTTCAGACTGGCTGCCCCCGATTGAGAGCGGAGCAGTGGTGACAGAGAGCTGCAGCTATCTGGGGGTTTATCTGATCCCAGTGATAAAATTCCATCTCTGAGGCGACCTAAAAAGGACTGGAAAAGGCATGTGCTATGCACTCCGTGATCAGCGCTGCACGGTGATGAGCTAATAGGTGTTTTCCAGCTCTCCTCCCCACTGCTGCTCAGGAGCCAGTCAGAGATCACGCTCCTTCTTTGTCATTGAATACTTTGTGGATGACACACTGTGCCCACGAACTGCCCAATGACAGCAGCTCAGCTAAACACCCAGGAGGAATTTCAACTTCTGCATATCTCTTCAGGCTGGGAGATAACTTCTGACTTCTCTGAATTGGGGGAGAGGCTGCAACTCTCCAGTTAAGTCATGTCAATGATCTCAGAGATTAGCAAAGCTGGCTTGGAAATCTCAGCGTGTCATTAATGCCACGAGCTTCCGGGAGAAAGCGCTATTTTACAGACCACCTCCAGACCACCCTATGCACACTGCAGCCCTCTGGGTTGAGGTGGTGAAGGGCACAAAAGCTCCACGTCCCACCTGGCTGAGCACCCCATGGCCCCTGCCCTGCGGGAAGCAGAGGCTGAGCCCTGGAGGGCTGCAGACCTGTGCACCGTGTGCTCGGGGCACTGCAAGAAGTGCACCGCAGCCAGCCCTGATGTGCAAGTGGGAGAGCTGGGGATGGGGTGAGATCGTATGCAGCTTTGGGCTGCAGCCACGTTTGCAGTAGATTTCACACAGCAAACACTGTTTTCCCAAGCTGCCAGCATATTTCAGGCTCACACAGTAATTACAGAGCTCTTTTAGCACCAGGAATGGACTGAGGAATCAGCTGATGGGCAGTGAGTCTCTTCACATTACCACTGCTGCAATCCCCTGGGCTCATTATTACCATCCATAGTTGTTATTACAGAGGGCTCACTAGACACTGCGGTCCCTGTTCGGTACAGATACCCCCACAGGACTGCTCTTGCAAAAGCTTACTGCCTGACAAACGACAGAGCTGCAGGAACCAAATGCAGCTAGCTCAGAACTGCAGAGAGCATCACTGGCAACACACTGCCTGTATCCCAACATCAGGTCCAGGGTGCATCTGTCTGGGTGCTGTGCGTCCCTACACACGCAGTGCCGGCCCAGCAGGCAGCCTGCACAGAGCCAGGTGCACTGCTGGAGCTGCTCTGGGTTGGTACCCATCAGCCCCATGGTGTGTACACGGGAAGGATGCGGCCACCACACATCTGGCTCTACTGGAGCATCCCCGCCCCACTTCCGCGGCACCAGCCCCGGCTCAGCCTTCGAGTGATCCATCAGCCAGGGAGCCCCACATCTGAAAACCATTTCAGGCATTGTGTTTGTAACCAAATACTTTGAAGAAATAAAGCGAGGCAAGTTAAACCCAACTGAGCTGGACAAGGCAGTTCTCTGCCCGCTGCCTTCGTAGAGGCTTATGATGTGTGTGCAAGGGGAAGTGGAAGTAGAGAGAGAGCCCTGTCTTGGAGCCCAGAGATCCCCCCCTGACAGCCACCCAGCCCTGGTGAGGGGGGGACCCATGGTAGCACCACTGGGGCACTGGAGTGACACAGGGGCACTTGGCTTTACCTGGGAGCACCGACTGCTCTGCACTACCTGAGGACTCTGCCTGAGCTGCAGTGAACCAAAACTGAGGTGTGTAGTGACAGAGATGAGGCTGCTAACAGAGGCCCAGTTTATGAGGACAACACTGACCGCGGCCTGCCAGCGACACAAGCTCCACAATGCCAGATCTGTCCTCTTCAGCAATGCAACAGGTCTGCTCAAGCACTCGATGTGCTTCGTCCCACCCCAGAAGACTTTTGCAACTGGGAGTAATGGGCAGGAACACTGCAGCCTTCATTGCGCTCAAAAGGTGAATGCTTTATTGTTTTGTTATTCTTATCTGTGCGGCAGCAACCACACCACAGCAGCCCTTACCTAACAAGGACTGGAAAATCCCTCCACTCCCTCCAGGCAGGACTACACACCCAAAGCCCGCGCCAACAGATGTGCCCAACAGACCATGCACAGCAAAGTGCCAATGGTCAAATTCCCAGTCCAGTTACTTGCACTCAACCAAAACGTGCTGATGATTACTTTAAAAGACCCAACGCCTGCTCAGCGGGCAGCCCTGCAGGACTCACCCATCTCCTTGAGCTCCATGTTCACGAGCTCCAACCAGCAGGCGTCCAGCTCGTCCAGGTCGTAGCGGCTCACGCCCTGCAGGTACGTCCTCGTGGCTTCCGAAATCTCAGAGCCCGGCAGGCTGCTGGGGGACACCGGGGAAGGCAGGTTCTCCAGCTGGGGTATGATTCTGGAAGGGAGGAATGAGAGGTTGAGAGACAGCTCCAAAGCATCCCGCTGGGAGCTCAGGGGCCGTGTCTGGCCACGAGGGTGCACTTATGGCACTGACAGCCCAACTCGAGGAATGAGAGCACAGCTCGAGGCAGGAGGGAGATGAGGCACTGCTGAAAACGGGAAAGGAATCAGCACTGAGTAACTTAAAGCGTTCATTGCTGGCTCCTGAGAAAGGAATCATAGAATCATAGAATCATAGAATGGCTTGGGTTGAAAAGGACCTCAAAGATCATCGAGTCTCAACCCCCCTGCCAAGTGCAGGGTCGCCAACCACTAGACAAGGCTGCCCAGAGCCACGTCCAGTCTGGCCTTGAATGCCTCCAGGGACCTGGAGGAAGGAGGAAGGGACCTGAAGGGCTGGGGCTGCTTCCACCAGTGAGAAAACAGCCCTGGCTGCCGGGAATGGGGCTGTGCAGCTGCCATCACATCAGAAAGCAGAGGGTTTGCTGCGTGCCAGGGTAAACGGGACACGGCACCAAAACAAACGGCTCAGGCTCATTTTTTCGTGAACAGTTTTGATGTCATCAAAGAGAAAAAAAAAAACATGTAAAACCAGAAAAATATCCACTTTTGACTTTGATAAACAGTCTGTTCCCACGGGCAGGGAGTTTGTGCTTCTGCCTGCTCCAACCGCGATGACGATGAGGGACACAGACAAGAAGTGCCCCTTTATAGGCTTAAATGAGCACGGCTCATACAGAGAATTTGCTTTTACTCATCTGGGAACGAGGCTTGTTCCACTGGCTCGTGCCTCCATACATCTCAGCCTCTATCCATCAGTCTCATCACATTGATCACTGCAGAAATAACGTTGGCACCACTGCCACATACAGGCTTTAACATCGTGCCCCACTCTTCCTAAAGTCACCTGGATGCTTTTCAACGCAAACCAATCTCTCCTGCTCCCCCGCACTCGGCGCAGCCCCACGGATCACAGCCAGGATCAGCAGCCGGGCGGCTTTGTGGCGGGGTCTCTGCGGGAACCCTCTTGCTTTTCAGGAGTTACACGATTTCCCTTCACGCTGTGAGAAATTAAGCCACTTTTACACTTTGCAGGGATCCTCGCTCCCTCTCCGCCTCACGAGCGCTGCTGCACGCCTGCTGCCAGCAGCCTCCCACGTGCATGCTCCAGTGCCAAGTGAGTTGGCACGCCCATCTCTCTGAGCCGGGGGTTTGCTCTCTCTGCCCCCTCCCCAGCACCATGCAGGCAGCTGGGGCTGGGCTGGAAACACCGATGTTGACCAGCTGCCTGCCCAGAGAGCCAGTCCTGGTACTCATACAGCACCGACAGCATTTGCACAGTGCAGCACTGAGAGCACAACACGGCCAACCACGGGAGAAGTGCCCTAAAAGGTCGTTTCCCTTTGCCCTTCCAAATTATATCCATTACGAGCAGCTTTCCCCATGGCAATAGTTTTCCCATTACTGCTCACTGACTGGAGCACAATGAGATGGGATGCTGGTGCTGGGCTGCAGGGACGAGATGCTCGAGGGCAGCCCTGCCTGCTCTGTGCAGGCCTCCAGCTCCTGTTTCTGCCCTGGTTTATGATGCCTGCAGCCCCATGCCTGGACATAGAGATGTCCCACATCCCATGTCCCACATTCCATGCCCCATGTTGCACGTCCCACATCTCATGCTGCTCGGAGCAATGGGCTCTAAGCAAGCACACTGCAGCAGCACCGGCTGCAGGCTTCCTGCCCAGCACTCGCTGTCACTTCGCCTGCGCTTCTTGGCAAGTCAGCAGCAACACGGATGACACTTGCCATGCACACGTCAACAGTGTCACACGCAATGACATGCAAGCAGAGGACGAGCTGGAAATGAGAAGCAGCCTGCGGTGCCAGATGACAGATCTCCGCAAAGTCGGGAGCTGGAGCTTGCTGCAGTATTTGCACAGCTCACGTTTCTGCTCCCAAAATACCACCTCCCAGCCAGATGTCAACACAGAGAAATGCTGCAAAGAAGCACAGCAAACAACACTGCTGTCCCTTCCCAGCTGCTGCTCTGCTTGGAACAAGGCTGTGCAGAGCCTGGGGCTCCGACCCTCCTGCACCACCAGCATTCAGGTTCTGCAACTTTTCATGACTTGCTGAGATCCTCAGCAAAGCACCCATCCTCCTTAGCCTTCCTTTCCCCATCAGTGGACTGAAAATAACAATATGCCTCAGCACTCCAAGGACAACTCTTCCAAATCTCAGCTGAGGATCTGAAAGTAAAGCCATGAAAGCACAGCTCTGCGAGTCTACAGATTTTAAAACGAGCTCACTGTAATCTAGGACAGGTTTGGGGATTCAGCAAAGTCTGTATTTAATGTAGACAGCAGTAATAACACTGAAACCATGCGTGCTCCCAGTGAGCTTCAGGACTCTCCTCCAAGGAGCTCCCAGCCCCATTAAATACCCTGGAGCAGCGTGCTCCCAGCAGAACTGAAACCCTCTGTCCCATAAGCCATGATCAGGGCAGTTTGCAGAGCACCTGGCCCTGGGCTGAGCAGCAGCAGGTTCAGCACAATGGCTTGGAGTCATAAGCTCTGAGCAGGGGGAGAAAAGTCACCCAGCAGCACTGAGCATTCCTGCAGAGCTGTGCCTCCTGACCTCCTTAATCCCTGTTACACAAGCTGCGGGTGGCACAGCCCTGCAGCAGGTACTTGAGGCGCGTTGCTCGCGCTGTGCCCGGCTTTGCAAAGAGCGCAGTGATGCAATCACAAAGCTTCACGTGGGGATTGATGCTAACAGCACTGCTGCCAAGCACGCCTGGAGTTTGGCTTCTCCCAGCGTTGCAAAGGGAAAAGGGTCTTCTGCTCACTGTGCACTGCAACTGACAGACCTGCTCTTTGCTTCTCATTACGTTATTAAGACCAAGTTAATGAAGACACGCAGACCTAATGGTGCCCCACATGCTTGCTCAGCAGCAGCATCTGAAAGATACCTGGAGCAGCAGTGCCAAGCACCTCCCAGATCTGGAGAACAGGTCCTGAGGATCTTGTAGTCAAAGGTTGTGCCCATCACTCATTATTGGTCCCATAGAAGTGAGCACTGATACGGAACACCTCTTACATACAGTTTCAACGGGTGAAACAGCACCCCTAAGAAGCAACCCACTCCCTCCCAGTATGCTAACACACATGGCAAAAAGCTTCTTGGTGTTCATAGAGTCACAGAATCATTTGATTTGGAAGGGACCCTTACAGGTCATCTGGTCCCACTCCCCTGCAACAAACAGGGACACCCACAGCTCAACCAGGTCCCACCACCCCTCTGGGCAACCTGTGCCAGTGCCTCACTGCCCTTACTGGGGCACCCAGCAGAGTTAAGATGCTTCATGGAGCACACGGACATGGCCTGGACACAGCAAGAGCCTGAGATGCAGAGGCTCCGTGATGTGCAGAAGATGCTGAGAGAAGAGAGCACGAAGCGTGACCCCGGGCTGGGGATGGGAAGTACCACGGGGCCCCATGACTCAGAGCTAGAGCCGCAGAGTGCACCAAAATGGGAAGGTGGGCAGGGGGTGCACGACAGCAAAGCAGGAAACAAAAACGAAAGCAGGAGCAGGAGATTATGCCTTTACTTAGCAAGGCAGCATTTAAAAGTATTTATATCAATCAAGAGCTTATTTAAACGAAGGGCTGAAAATTGGGATCAGCCAGAAAAGCACAACAAACCTGAGGCCATTAGTCTGCAAGTGGGTCTCAAGGGCACTTGAGGGAAAGGAGTAAGTGGACCCCAACACTCTTGAGGATCGCATCTATCCTGGGAGAAGATTACGTGCTAATAAAACACACTCAGCCAATTCCCATGGTTAATCATCTCTGTAAACGGAACGCTTCCGTTTGGCTGAAGGGAGAAGGCTTTTTTTCCCCTATATTCTCCCTTTTAATATACCAGATAGAAATAATAAATAACCCCGCGCAGTGCTTCCCTTCCGAAAATACTTTGCTTAATGACAATGATGGCTTCAGCCACTCATCTTCTCACTACCTACATTCCAGTCTAAATTAGTCCTGTCCAGTGTCCATAAATAAATCAGCTTAGGAAAGTCAGTGGAAAGATAATTCTGCCAGCAACCTTCAGAGGATGCTGATCCTGCTACGCTGCCAGCTCTGCTCGCGGGGGAATTCTCCTGCAGCACACTCCAACTTTAAAAAGGCATCCTACAATTTAAAGGGATGATTTTCATTTTCTGTTTATTAAAATAGTATCCAGAAGGCAGTCAGACCAGACGCCCAAGCTTCTTACCAACTTAAGCTAATGGATTGTATAAGCGCTATTGCTTCCGAATAGCAGGGCAGAGTGAAAGGTGTGAGAAGATGGGCCAGGGACAATGGTGAATGGGTGGCAGGACTGGGGGCTGCACCACAAACAGCACTCTGTGACCCTCCATGCGCCCGAGCCCTGATTTACTGATGGTTGTTATGCCAACTTATCCCACTTCTACTGCTCCTATGAAAGTCTGTAAAACCGTAAGCCAAAAACAACAGTCCCAAAGCTCAGTGCAAAGAAGAAAAAGGGAAAGCCAAGGAAATATTACAGCAGCCAGGCTCTACATGATCTGGTCTGATGCTGAAAGCAGCACACAGGCGGGGGGGGGTGGCTGGAAGAATGAACATCTCTGGGACATGGGTGCCAGTCCCAGCGGGTGGCTGAGGATGCTGCAGGCACTGCCAGGCTGCCCAGCAGCAGCACAGCGTGGGCAGCGCTCCCACCCGACTCCCACCCCAGGCAACTCAAGATTTGGCAACTGTCTTTGCAAACCCACAAACATGTAACAGAGAGGATCAAGATCAGCCCAGGGGTGCAAAGGTGGGGAATGCAAACCCTCAGCTGTGTTCCCCTCTGCTGTGAGGCCAGCCTGGTGCCAGCACCTTACCAAGCACCTTTCTAGCAAAAAAACCCTTCCGCAGGCAACAGACCACAGAGCCCTGCCCGGTACATCTACATGGCACTGAGCAGCCCCCTGTAACTGCACGGTTTGCCACTGCTGTTGCTGGGCTGCACGGCTGTGTGCCTTCAGTCCCAGCCCTGCGGTCCCCAGCTGATCGAAATCTGCACTGCAACTGAGGACTGCGGTATTTTTCCTTTTAGCCTCCCTCCTGCTTGGTATAAACCAATCCTTCAGTAAAGCACTTGTTCTAAACACCTGGGCACAGTTAAATGCATGGCTCAGCGCTGAAGCTCCTGCCTGGCTTCTTGCTGCTGTTTCAAGGGAACAAAGCAGCTGGATTTAGCCCCGGGAGGATGCACCAAGCTCCTGGAACAGCAGCTCTGTGCCCAGCAGTCCCCCCCCTTCACGACTGCACAAACACCAGTGGCTATTGCTCAGCACAGCCACAGTCCCTTTGTGCTGCCCGGGCTGCTCAGGAAGGGTTAACACCGCCTGCAGCATCAGCCTGCCCTCTGGTATGGCAGCCAGTGAGCGCGGCTGCGGGTGACGTAATGCCCGGCTGGCTGCGGGATGCGCATCGTGTCCTGCATCCCGTCCTGCACCATGTCCCGCATCCCATCCTGCATCCTGTCCTGCTGGGGGGGCAGCCAGGGACCCCACTGTGCCAGGCACCTCAGTGTTCCCAGCCAGGCAGGGGCCAGCCCCTGGTTTTCCCAGCTGAATTCCCAGCGCTCTCCGAGCAGAGGTTGCTGTAAATGAGCATTACCAGCTCTGAAAGCATTTGCAAGTTTACAGTGATTGCCACCGCGCAGCTCTGCGGGTTCACCCCCGCAGCCTCTCCTCTTGCAGCTGCCAGCACAGCGCATGTTCTGGCTGCAAAAATCCTTGTTTTGGCTCTGTGGCCGTGGCCATGTTCGGGCTGCTCAGGTTTGCAAATCCCCCTCTGAAATCCCCATTTAGTTACAAACGTCAGGGACACGGCTGGGTGGCCCCTCGGATGCAGGCTCACTGCATGCAGGTTCTATAACTTGCCCTGGAGTCTCCACACCACAATTAACAGTGACCACCAGGACAATGCTCCCTTTTGCCTGCAGCATCTCAAATCTCCTCTGGTAGCAGCCTGCGAGCAGAGTAGGTCCTTCCAGCCCTCTGGAGTCACGCTGCCCTCTAAGGAGAAAGCGACTCACTCCTCTTTGATGTGTTAAAAGAGGAAAACAAGTGAGCAGGAGGCACCAAACAGCCATCTTGTTAAGCCCAGACAGCTCTTCCAATTTCGTTTTGGAGCTGTTTATCACCTCATAAAAGCCCGATACCCAGCAGACAAGATGAAGACCAGAAAGCTGATGTTCCCGTCTCTCTCACGGTTATATTCCAAGCTAAATCTCCCTGAGATTCAGCTCAACAGATGAATTATTCAGGTCTCAGCTCTGATTCCAGCAACAGAGTGCAGCTGTTTTTCTGCTTGACCAGAGCGTGGCAGCGTCTGGATCGGGAGCAAAGTAACACAGCTCAGGGCTGCTACCAGACAAGGCAGGGAGACTTATATGTATGTTTGCTGGAGATAAAAAGACAAAAAATATTGCTTCTTCATGCCACTTCAGCCAAGATACTAACATTAAAGCATCTGGAATTAATTATCTCAGGCAGACAATGCTTCCACAATTATTTCGATAATACAAACAGCACAACTTTTATTTCTAGCCACCTACTGATGGGGAGCAGAGGAAGATGCCGTGAGTGACAGCAGCAGTCTTGCATCTGCTGTTCTGCAAGCAGGAGTTTCCCAGTCCCAAATCCCAAACCCACCCCACGTGACCACCAAGGGAGTGCAGCTGAAGCTCGGACCAAAGCTGGGGCACAGGGATGAGCGTCCCCATGGTTAGCACGGTGTGGGCACACAGGTCTCCTCTGTGCACAAACCCACTCAAGTGGAAGCAAGGCTTTGAGCAATCTGAATGGGCAGCAGCCAGACTCTGCAATGCACTCTGAATCACTGCTTTAACACTGAACCCTGGAACACAGGAGGATGGTTCCAGCACTGTGACACCAGAGGCAGCGGGTGGCCAGGAGGAAACTTCTGCCTTCCCACCACACTGCTGCGAAGCAACACGTGCCTCAGTGCGTCTCCAGATCTTCTTTGAATCCACTGCAAAAACTCCAGCCTACTACCAGCACTCCCTCAGCTCAGCCAGGTGCCAGGGGCACGGTCCTGCAGGCTTAGCTCAGCTCACACGAGTGCAGCTCTCACCTTGGTACCATGGGATTACCAACAGCAGCACCAGGCACAGAGCAGCTGATCCCATCGTCACCGCTGCTGGACCGTCCCAGCCCTCTCACCATTCTGAGGGGCACTTGAGAGCTTCTCATCTTATTCAGCAGGGATGCACAGTGCACTAATCCACAACGAGGGGATGTAATTACTGCAGCAGAGCTCAGACCGGCTTCTGGGTGGGAAAGGGATGAAGGAGAAGATGGAGACGGGAGGTGATGGAGTGAGATGCAGAGGCTACATGGAGCACCCTATGGGAGGTGGAAATCAGCCTGCTCCTTCCATACATCTGCTGCTGGGATATGCCAGCAAAAACCACAGACATCCACAGGGAGAATGAGCAAACGTTTTGAACAGAGGTCCAAGTGGCTCAGCACTAGGTAAGAACGTGCTGGATTAACACATTTCCCATAGCAAGCTAATAAAGGTGAGGACTCACTGAAAGCAGACTCAAGGATTTGTCAAGCAGGCTGTAAAGCAGAAATGATTAGAACTAACAGAGGAAGGCAATCATGCTCATTCCCCCTCCAAGCCCTGGATACGAAACCAGCACTGCGCCCCAGCCCCTGCTGATGCTCCTGTGCTTTTCTCCCATGGGGGTACCCCAAAACCTGATGTCTCCACTGGGGCTGCAGCTCCAGAGAGAGGAACCCGCTCACATAGACCTGATGGAGTCCTGAGCTCACACAATTTCACCACAAGCTGGAAGTGGGTGGGAAAAACAAACAAACAACAACAACAAAAAAAACCCAGGCATCTCATGTTAAAACAACAGCGCAGCTCCAAGAGATACACAGACTGCTGCAGAATCTTGCCTGCCCCTTCTGCAGCAAAGCCCGAGGGAAGCTGCCGATGAGTCAACAGGCAGCAGGCAGCCGGCTGCAGGAGGGAGGGAGGGAGGGAAGGATGGGAGGAAGGAGGGAAGGAAGCACAGCCCCGGCTGGGACGCAGTGTGCTGGCTCCACACTCCAACAGAACTGCGGGAGATGCTGGGGCACCTCCTGGCTTCAACACCTGGCAGCCCCACACCTGGCCCAGGGCTCCCACGGCAGCACCACGCAGCGCAGCCAGAGCTCGGCTCCACCTGCAGCTGTGCTCCTGGAAGAGATGGGACAGAGGGAACCGAAGGGGACGGTCACATCGCTGCCCAGACGGTGTGGCAGCCGTTCACCCCCGCCAGCCGACCCCCCACCACGGCTTGTGCCTTCCTGTTGCCACGGCACTTTCTGTTTTCTGTTTGAACAGGGCCACAGCAACGATGCAAGGAGAGATCTGCGACGCCAAGAATATCTGGGAACCCTGCCAGCAAGAAGCAGCCTTCCTGCTCGTCCTCCCGCTGTGTGCACATTCACAGGAAGCGGAGTATACAGCACATACTGATGGAGCTTAATGCGAGCTCCCAGAGCCGCCTCGAGGTCCTGCCCGCATCCCTGTCAGCTCGGGGAAGGGAGATGTTAAACGATTCAGTAAATAAGGAACTAAAGGCTTACAGGTGCACAGCACCAGGGAGAGGTGCCAGTGCTGCATGGAGTGATGCTCCCAGGGCTCTGGGACGAGCTGGGGTCAGGTTCTGTACCCACTGTGAGCAAAGGGCTCTGTGGCCCCATATAAGCAACCATGCAGAAAGCAAAGAGTATCTTGCTCTGGAGCTCATCGTGGCATAAATGTGGGAAGGGAGAGTTCATAAAATCATAGAACCACTGAGGTTCAAAAAGACCTCTAAGATCCCCGAGTTCAAACCCAGACCACCCCCACCACGCCCACTGACCATGTCCCCCATGCATCTCCATGGTTCTGGAACTCCAGGGATGGTGACTCCCCCACTCCCTGGGCAGCCTGTGCCAGAGCCTGACTGCTCAGAGAATGAATTTTTCCTAATACCCAACCTGAACCTCCTCTGGAGCAACTTGGGCTGCTCCAAAGCTTCTTGTTCCAAATTGGTAACTGAATGGTCCCCACACTCCACTGCTTCCAGGCCATCAGGATAACTGCATTCGATGCTGTTCCTTTACTTGCTTACCCTTAACCTCAAGCTGTGATGGTCCCACTCTGCATCCAGCACCCTGGAAATGACCACGCAAGGTTTCCCCCCATCTCTGAACCCATTCTGGGGGCTGCACAGCTCAGCCCTGCTACTGGGCAGCTCAGGGCACCTCCTGGCTACGGGACCCACAGGGATGGGAAGCACCACTGTTGGGAGAAACTAACTCCTCATTCTCCCTGCTCTCATTCACCTTCCAACAGCTTTTAGAGCCAAGCTTTGCCCTTCAGGCTGTGGGCAATTCCCAAGCAAGCTGCTGCATAAAATGAACCCTGCTTTTAAGCAGTGATGACTCAGAATTGTGGAGAGGAAGCACGTGATGTCCCGCACTGCCCAGCGGCCCTGCTGTGCAGGCAGCACCCGCGTGGCTGGTGGCATCCAGCCCTGGGCACCAGAGTGCAGTGACACGAGGCCAAAGGATGCTCTTCCTCTGTGGTTCACACCAGTCTGCAAAGGACCCCGTGTTAAGGTGGCTCTCGGCGAAGGCATTTCCAGGCAGCTGCTTTCTGAGGAAAGCATGCCTTAAGAGAAAGCATTTTCCTCCTGCTTCACCCACAGCTTTGACATTTTAGAGCTCCAGCAAAATAAAACGTTTCAAAATCTCATTTTCAGCTTTGGATTTGCACAACCTAGAGGCGAGGCGCGAGGAGGAAGAGCACGTTTCCGAGCGCCCAGGCAAGAGATTAAAAGAGCAGCAGCTGCATGCAATGCACCTTTCAGTGCATTTCTCCCCAGTTCTATGGGCAATGCTCCCTTACACCACTCTGAGACATGGTACAAAGCAAAATGCTGCCCCTGGCAGTGCTGCACCTGGGGCTGTGCTGGCTCTTGCCTGGAGGAGCAGTAGCCACTGGGCTCTGAGCTTCCAGCCTGCGAAAAGCTCAGTGCATCACCAGCCCACAGCGCTAACTGAAGTGGAATTTAGGGCACTGATGCCATCAGAGGGACAGAGTCCCCCATGCCATGTGTGCTGCCCTGTCAGAAAAGGGAAAGATGGGACAGAAAAGGCACCTGCACAGCCATGAGCTCATCTCCTCGCTGCAGTGCAGAGCGTGGAGCTGTCCCGTGGGCAGAGACTTGGACAGAGACAGAGCAAAGCGAGCAGCAGGCCTCGGTGATTTGGTTCTGGTCTGCAAAGAAACCCTACACGAAGCAGGAGGGAGCTGCCAGTGCTTGGGAGCCCCAGAAACAAGGGGAGAGGAGCAGACAGAGGTGTGATCTGCCTGCAGAGCTCACAGCACGCTGCCCGGGAGCAGACACAGCGCTGCCATGCAGATGCCGCTGGGGCCGGCTGCAGAAGGGCACCCCTGGCTGGGCACTGCCAAGCTATCACTGCTCAGCTGGAAATAGCCCCGGCGTGATCCTCAGCTGGGGAGCAGAGCACTCATGAGCGCAGGCTGCGGTTAGCTATCAAAGACAACTAAAAAAAGATACTCCACTCGCCTTTTTTTTGTTTTGTTTTTCCATTTTTTTTTTTCTCTTAAGGATTAAATCAACTCAACAGCCCCCTTTACAACTCCCCTTTTGATGTGTTCAGACTCATCAAAGTTTCGTTTCTTTCTCTGTTTTCCCTTGGGGAGAGCTGGGAGGGGTGGGGGACACACACAAAAGTTTGCATCAGACCCAGGGCTGGCAGCTGCAAGAGCAGCTGTGGACAAACGGAGCCTCGATGAGACCAGCACTGCCCCGAGCCCCTCGTGCTGAGCAGCACACGGCCCCAGCCCACCCCACAGCAGCACCATGCCCGAGCCATGGCTCCCCGTGCTCCCCCCATGGCATTCTCAGCCGCCACTGTGACGGGGCAGTGTCTCGCCCACGTTTCTTTTGTGCTTCAGCAGCTGTTTCAGTGTCTCCTTTAAACACAGTTCTCCATTTTAAAATAGCTAACAAGGCACCGATCTAGGCCAACACGAAGTCTCGCAGATGCCTGGCTAATGCTGGGCTCCTGTTTCCAGCCCTCCGATCTCTGCATCCCCATCACATTTTCAATACATAAGAACAACTCACAGAAGTTTTTAATTTAGGGGCCAGCTCCTGCACCTCCACACCATGACATACAGCTCCAGCACAGCCACAGAATGGGACTGGGTTGGAAGGGCCCTCACAGCCCCCAGCCCCACCCTGCATGGGCTGGCTGCCCCCAGGTCAGGCTGCCCAGCGCCCATCCACAGCCGTGGGCACCTGGCTGGGGCAGCACAGCTCTACACAGCAGTGCCCGTGCCTCACCACCACTGTGTAAAGGATGTCCTCCTAACATCCAATCTAAATCTCCTCTCTTTTAGTTTAAAGTCATCCCCACTTGTCTTATCACCATCTGTCCATGTAAAAAGTCACTCTCCCCCTACCTACAAGCACCCCTCAAGTTCTAAAGGCTGTAGTGAGGTCTCCCCAGAGCCTTCTCTTCTCCAGGCTAAACACTCTCAGCCTTTCCTCCATAGGAGAGGTGCTCCAGATCTCTGAGCATTGAATCATAGAACCACTAAGGTTGGGAAAGACCTCTAAGATCCCCAAGTCCAACCCCAACCCATCCCACCATGCCCACCGACCACGTCTCCAAGTGCCACATCTCCATGTTTCTGGAACACCTCCAGGGACGGTGACTCCACCTCTTCCAATGCCTGACCACTCTTCCCGAGAATAAACTATTCCTAATATCCAACCTATTAGCATGGCCCCCCTCTGCTTTTCCCAGCTCAGAACCCCCCAGCTGCGAGGACACGAGGCGCAGGGACGCCGCTTACCTGACCACAGGCTGAGGGATGGCCTCGGCGCTGGCCGGGACCTGCACGCCCTTCTCCCACTCCTGGCGCCAGGGGTCTGCCAGCACATAGTACTCCTCGGGGCTGAGCTGGAAGGAGTCGGGGATCTTCATGGCCGTTATCAGGTCCGTGCGGAATACCTGCACCGGGAAAACACCAACAGTGGGTAGAGGGCAGGAACTGGGGCACGGCCACGGGTGACAGTGTGGCAGATGAGCCACGCTGGCCTGACGCCACGATGGGCTGCGTTCTCCAGGGTGATCAGTGCTCACAGTGATGGGCTTTCTACCACTTTCACTGGGGCACGTGACACTCCCCTTTTTCTTGACACGAAGGGAGATGAGCAGCTTTTGCACACCCACGGGCATGCAAGCACAGCCTGTCTTGCTGGGTGACCCTGCCCCAGTTTTGGCAATGCCCACCAGCAGGTAACTCCAAATGTTACTGAGGTCAACAGAAGGCATTTGGGGGGATTTATATGGGAAAAGCTGACAGCAGACCCAACCCCATCTCCAGAACTGCTGCAGTGGACAGCATCAGCATCAGAGCATGCCCACAGCAAACCTGCTGTTCTGGCCACAGCTGGAGCCATGGCTATGGAAAGCCAGCCTGGCTGTTTGGGGTTGGGTGAGGAGTTTGGAGCTGGTGTGTTAACACGGGCTCCCAGCTGCCTGATGGGTTGGTGGAAACACAAAGGCATCGCTGAGCTGTAGCACCATTTCACATGCTCATTGTCTCCCTCGCACCCGAGGGCAAAGCTGAGTTTACAGTCTTGGAAAAAAATTGTTTGCTTAGTGAACAGGAAAATCTCTGGCTAAATGGTGATATAGATGCCTGTGTCCATGCCCACAGCCAAATGCGTGGAGGTTTCTCCTGACCCACTAAACCCGCTCAGAGACAGACACAAAGCCCTCCCTGTGACAACCCCCACTCCTGGGGAGGGAATGGGCTCGCTCCCATCTCACATTCAGCCCTGCAGAGCCTTCCCCCAATGCACTGTGATGAGAAAAGCATTCCAAAAAAACCCACTGCGGTAAATAAGGCTTTCCTTCCAGGGGACTGCCTGACAGCAACGACGAGAGCAATCCTGTCTCTTGCAGGGTAAAAATAAATCGTAAATGAAAATGGATGGTTTCTCCTCTCTACCATCTGCTATTAGCTGCAATGATGACAACGATGCCAGCAGCCAGACTGGGACACCACTGAGAGCTCCAAGCACTGCTCCTTCTGCAGAGCTGGGACGGACCAGGTGTTTCCTCCAGTGCTGCTTCACCTGTTTGCAGTGTCAGCCTCAGATCGAGGGTTGCTTTGTGAGAGCCATTGTAAATAGCACAGGACAGTTTTGGACTTCCAATACGATAATACTCTTCAGAGAGTGTTTTGGAAACTAAATCAGCTAAGATGCAGGAAACTGGACATTAACTAAGACCACTGAGGCCAGGATTTAGGTCAGTTTGTTTAATCCCCAGAGCCTCAGCTGATAACCCAATTAGAGTTAAATACAATAAATGACCTTTTCTATGTTGGGACCTCCTAGAACTGCGCTGGTTCCTCCTTCCTGCTGCATCTGCCTGGAGACATTGCTGCCCACATCCCTACAAAGCAGATCTGAGCTGCCCAGGCACAGCCCCGGTGCCTCCTTCAATGAACACAACCAGCAGCCTCCATATTGCAGTCAGACGGAACAGGGCTCCGTGTCAGAAAGATCAAATTCCTCTAAGCCTCTCAGCGCGACAAATTCCTTGCTACAAACACCACGGTAACGTTTCGCTATGCTGTCAGTGCAAGAAACTTTAAAAAAAAAAAAAAAAGATTAAGATCAATGCTAATTAAGCACGAGGAGCATGCAAGAAGTCATAATCCTCGCAGAGCCGCGTGTCCGTGTACCAGGCAGCGAGAAGGAAACAAGGTCAGCCCGCTGCAGCTCCTCTGCTCCATGGCAGCACACGGCCACGCTCCGGTCATGACACGGCGTGCACACCTCGCCGCCTGCACAGCCCACCCTACAGCTCCTTGCCCCTGCACAGCAAAGGCTCGCTGCTTCCAGCATTCGGTCTTCCCCAAATCCACCCCTTCTGGCTCTTCAGCTCGCATCGGCGTAGAAGCCGAGTTTTAATTTTGAGCCAAATGAGCACGATTGTATCTATTTCCCCAAAGATGATAAGGCGCATCGCGGGCTGGATGTGCAATCTTACCACTTCATTTATTTAGTCCTTCTTGGAAAACAGATAAGCTCGCACATCCAAAGGCAGCGAGCACGCCAGCACTTTATCACAACGATGCCTCTGTCTCTTCGTGAAGAACTGGAAATGCTCAAATTATTAACTATCAAAGCAGAACACTTTAGAAACGATAGAACGCCAGAGAAATTGTAAAGGAAAGCAGATCAGTTGTCTGGAAATCTCCCAACAGCTAATACGCTCAAATTGTAATCTAAATGTCTTTTTGTTTTGAATTGTCTGGGATTAGGGTTGGGAAAAGACTCAATTATTCTACTCAAACTCTTCTGAATTATTTATGAAAACTAAATAAAGGACAAATTGGGCACTGATGAACCGAGGACCTGGCGGTGAAGAGAAAGTTGTGTACCAGAAAACAAGCAATTTTCCCTCAATAGCACTGTTTACTGTTTCCTCCTTCCTGCAGGAACCCACAATTTGTCTCGGCAGCCTGGCTGCCACCTGCCCTGTGCCATGGCCATGCTGCAGGGACCAGTGGGCAGTCACCTTGGAGGTACCTGGGGCCAATGGCAGCACCAAGAGAGACTGAGCAGCCAACCGTCATAGACCACACGGAACCAGCAGTCAAAAATTAGAGATGTGAATTATTTCCCTTTGCTTTCACGGTACTACATGATTCCAATGGCCAACGGAGCTCTTACACCCAGAAACACCTGGTTGACACGACCATTGGGTTACAGTCCACCTGGTCAACACGACCATTGGGTTACAGGCCCCTGTATTTCTCATTATCTACGTCAAGTCCTGCCATACACATCCCATGCATGAGCCATATGGATCTTCGGGAGCACCAGGTACCTCTGGATGATACTCCTCTGAAGGACGTGAAGAAGAAGCCAGCATCTGCATCTGCCTCCTCCCAGGTACTCCCAAGAGCTGCCCGAGCAGCACGACAGCTTCTCCAGGAAAGAATCCCATAATGGAGACCTTCATCCATCCTCTGCCACATCCCTCAGCTTCACCGCTGGGTTCCAGCCGACCTGCAGGGCACCCACCCACGCTGCTGGCATGCAGGGCAGCCAGCGACTTCCCATAGGAAGATAGGGCTGTCAGGTCACTCGCTGCCCACTGGCCCCTTATCACCTGCCTCTGTCACCTCCTCATCCCCTCAACACACGATGTTGGCTTGGCAGCCCATCCCAGAGGTCCAGAAACATGAGAAGCCAATGCAACACAAGAGCCATCACGTTACCCAAGGATACATCCATCTTCGTTGTTATTTTTGTAGTTTGCTGTTGCAAAGCAAAAGCCATATTGATCTTCTCTCTCAGCTAAAACCAAACACGACATTCATGAGAAACAGCATAACTTCCGATTCTGACATCCGAATTTCTCACTTCACCTGGCTCCAGAGGGGTATTCCTGTGGCTGTGCCAGCAACCCAAATGTCCCCTCCTGTGACCTGGGGACGCAGCCATGGCTCGGCTCAATGCAGGGCTGTGCAGCTGCTCAGTTACTGCAATAGCATCCTCCTCCAGCTCTGCACTTCACATCTCTGCCCATCAGCCCCGCCTTCGCGCCTCTTCACACCCTCTCTGAGATCCCCGTATCAATTTCAAGGTTCTTTCACTCACCTACAAACCCCCTCAATACAGCGGCGTGCCGAGCTCGTCACTGCTCAGCTCCACTTAACACAAGGACTGTGCTTTTAGATGGAGAGCACAGCAGGGCCAAAGCTGCCACTTACCCCGCCAGCCCCACACACCGACCTGAGAACATCGGATTCACATCCTTTAGTAACTGCTTTCCACTCGTATGAGATCAGCTGCTGGGCGAGAGCCAAGAAGCTGAATCTGTTTTGGTCTTTAAATCTAAACTAAAGAAACACTCGTCTAGCGCTGCTTTTAATTAGCTCTGAGAAGTGCAGCGAGCCCAGGGACCGCGCCGGGTCCTGCACAGTGGTGGCAGCAGCCCTTGTCCAGGTTCTTGTTTGTGCACACTAGTGTTTGCATCCCCCAAAGGTTTTGCAAAAATGAACCTCTCCAAAGCGCTCCACGCTGCAGAGTGCAGCCCTCTCCGACGCCCAGCACCTGCAGCTGCATCCCCGTGGGCTCCGGAGCATTGCTGGGAGCGATGGGCATCATTTCTTCTGTGGTTGTGCAGTGATGGTTCCCAGCGTGAAGCGGTTCTGGAAGCCCAGACAAAAGGTTTTCTTTGGGTTCTGGTTCAACACCACTCCTCCATCACCACCCACTCCACAGGGGCGGCCCTGCAGGTCTCTCCTCGCTGGGCTCTCTCCTCCCTTCAGCGATGCGATGAGCCCTTCATTCTTTCAAGCAGAAAATTGTTTGTTGTAGCTCATGAGTCACAAGGATTTTGAGAGAAAGAAAAAAAAACAATGAGAACAATGGGAGCCCGGGGAATATCTTTTGGTTGGACAAACTGTCTTCGTATCAGCTGGAGCTGGCACCTCTGCGGGTCCAGCCCTTGGCCGCCCACCCGGCTCCCTCCCCATCTCATTTCCCAGGCATTCTGTCACACTCTTCCGGCCCTTTCCAAAAGGAGCCGAGCAGCAATGTGCAGTAGCAGGGCTAAGAAACGTGGCAGTGCCTGGTGCGTGTCTGTGAGCCGCGATATTATCTGCCTGTGGGGAGAAAAATACTTACTCTCCTGTTCGTTTGGGATCCAGGCCGCTATCTCTTAATCTATTCTTGTTTCCTCTTGAAACGCTGAATGTTAAAGATCCAACGAACAACAGAATTTAAAATAGGAACTAGAAGCATTTTTGTCCTGCCCTTCTCAGCATTCAAAAGACAATGGCATTAATCTGTTAGAACCATGCTGGCTCAGGAAAAGCGACAAAGGCACCGCAGTCCAACCTTTCAGCAGCGGCGTATTTTCTCTTAATCCAGCACAGCAGAAGTACGTCCAGCCCTGCCTGGCCATATGGCCTCTTACAAATGTCTGTCTTAAAGCACAGAGAGCCCAGGGACTAAATTCACAGCGCCCTGTAGCAGTATGTACCTACTGCAGAGGGAAAAAATATCAACACAGAGAGAACCGGTGCAATAACAATTGCTTGCCAGAAGGTAAACGATGTAAAAATGAGGATGTTTAAAAAGGGTTAAGTGCTTGTAAAGAGATGGAAAAAGATATCTTTCCCAACACGGAAGTAATATCTAAAGGAAGAAAGCAGAAAATAATGTAAATTGTATAAATCCACAGTTTCCCCCTCATCCCGAAGACGGCGTGCAGCTGCGGTCCTGCAATCCCCAGCAGGATGGGTCGGAGCGAGAGGGGCAGCGCAGACGCTGGGTGAGATGAGCAGCAGCTGCACGGGGAGAGCTGGGAATGCAGCGCTGTGCCAGGCAGCAGGGCGACCCGGAGCAGCAGGTACTTCTGCCCCCACAAAGCATTCCAGCAGTGCAGCTCGTGGCAGCGCTCTGGATCCCGAATAGTTCAGAAGCTAATGACTAACATCCTGGCTAACGCAGTGACTCAGATGTAGCATCCAAGAGAGTCCCCAGGCCGCTGACGGCTGGGAGCTGCAGGATGTAACCAGCGAGCATCATTACACACTTGCCTTGTTCTTATATCCTCTGCTTAGACACTGACAACTGTTCCCTGTCAGAAACAGGATAGAGGGCTGATGACTGCCATCAAACCCAGCGAGGCTTATGCTCACATCCCCGCCAGCCCTATAGCTGGGAGCAGGATTGCACTAACGCGCCGGCACCAGAAGCAAAAATCCATACTTCAGGCACATCTCATCCCTGCTACAGATTCAGCATCAAGGACCGGGAGGAGCTGAGCGCACATCCTGCACCCTGCTCCCACCGGCAGCATCCCTGCACCCCACATCGCTGCTTGGGGCAGCAGCACTTGGGGTTGCAGGAACCCCTGCTCCCTCCAGGCCAAGTCCAGGGATGAATGAGCCCTAATGAGATAAATGCAATCAGGAGATGAACGCAATCAGGCGCTGTGGATGCAAGGAGCTGCCTGACTCCATCCTCAGCCCCGAGGCCGCCCTGCCAGCAGCATGGTGGGCACGGGGACGGCTGCCACCTTTGTGAGCTTTCACGGAGCCCAGCGTCTGGGACACGTCGGGAGAGAGCCCAGGCAGAGCCCTGTGACACACACAGATAAATATAATCGCCCTCCCTGGCAATGGCCCCCATCGCGGATGTTTACAAACAGCTCGGTACTTTTCCATGTTAAGAAGCTTGTTTTTCCAGATGCCTCGTATCGGGTGGTTTTTAATGTGCCTAGTTAATCCCTTCTCACAGAGTCTTTCATAATAAACATCACCCCCTGACCCAGCTAATAACTATGTAACACTAATGCTTCTGATTTTTTTTTTATCTCCTGCACACGTTGCCAGGGGAATGCAGATGGCAGCTCGGCCTCCAGCCCTCTTGCAGGGAAACGGGGACACAACTTCGGGAGGGACAGCAGAGGTTTGGGGGCGGTCCCCAGGCTGTCCCCCAACACCACTGCCCCTGCACACCAAGCTGTGCCTGACCTGCCCACGCTGGGGAGCTGGCAGTGCGCAGAGTGCTGCTTGGCTCCTTGCAAAGCCACGAGCCACGTGCAAACCTGAGCCTGGGCTGGTGTTTGAAAGGGCAGAACCACCCCAAAACAATGGAGGCAGGCTGCCTGGCAGGGTGTGATGTCCAGCAGGTTCACTGTGCTTTCCTGGTTACCTTCTCCGTCCTCAGTATGATGATAAGGCACCTGGCTATTTCATGTGCAGCAGGCTTGACGGCGGCGTGTTGGGGGTTTTGCTCTTCTCCACATTTGCCATTTGAGGGCACGATGCCCACCCAGCTCTGTGCCCGAAATCTCCCTGCACGAGGCCCTGTAGCACTCCCCACAGACAGAGGCAGGCACTGCTGCAGCTCAGCGCCAGGCGCAGCGTGCCAGGGTGCCACGGCCACAGGAGACAGGGCAGCTGGGGACGGTTTGGAAGATGCTGTTGCAGGGGAAATCCACAAACCAACGCTCATTGAGGAGACCTCCACACCACTGCTGTGTGCCCTCGGCTTCCACCCGGAGCTGAACCCAACCGGCATCGCACCCAGCAGCCACGGGGAAGACACAAGATGGGGGGACTCCAGCTGAGATCTGGACCGCTCACATCTGCTCAGGTTCCCACTGAACTTTTATAGTCGGTTTGTCAGCTTGAGCGTCCTGGCTGAACTCCAGCATGAGGCACTGCACACAGCCTTCCTGAGGTCCCCTGCGGTTCCGATTCCGATGTGATGCTGTGGCTCACTCTGCCCCAGCTGTTACATGAACCCAGAACAGTTCTTCAGAGTTGCACCGCCGAGCTTTGCTCTGCTTTACTTGCTCCAGAGCTGTGTGTTCTGGAACGTGCACTGAACCTGGTCCTGGTCCTCACAGGCCCCGATGTCCCGCTGGGTGCCCCGGACACAGCCCAGTGATGTCCCCAGGGTGCGCACCCAGCTCGCCCTGCATCCTCACGGTGTCATTTCATGGAGGTGATGGTGTCCCAGCAGGAGGAGATGCCCCAAACGCAGCCCCTGTACCTGGGGCTCAGCTCACAGAACGCCCATCACTCATTTCAAGAGACACACAGATAACCACAAAACGACATTCCTGGCGCTGGCACACACCTTCCCAGCAGCGCTGCCAGCACGCCGTGACACCTGTATCTGGGCTCTTTGTTCACTGGAGAGTTCCCAAGTACTTCAGCAGTCACAGCAGCTCCTCAACCCTTAAGGCACAAGCATCCTGAGCTTTTTAAGCCTCTGTCCACTGCCAACACATTAGATACATCAATGTAGATTTGTCACAGCGATAAGGACTAAGCGCAGCTGTAACTCAGGCAGTGACCACAGGAAAACCTCAAAATCTCTGCTCAGCTCAGCGCAAAGGGGGGGAATGTTACAAAGGTCTGCGCTCACCGGGCCACAGCCCCAGGAGCCGCGCAGAGCAGCAGCTCGAGTTGGGATTTACAGCCCTCATTCAGGGAGGCTGCAGCCCTGCCAGCTCCACCCACCTCCAGCTAAACTTAGCTCTGTTTGGACACCGGTCCGGATGGCAACGTGTGAGCAGTGTCACTCTGGCTTTGCTCACGCTGCTCTGGAAATGAAGATGACCGCTGCTAAACAGAGCAGTTGCTACAACAACAGCTCACGCTCAGTGTAGCTTCCACATCTATGGGAAATATGGGAGCTGAGAGCCACGCAGGGGCAGCAGGGCACAGCCAAAGGGCAGCACGAGGGCACCGAGCCTGGGACGTCAGCACAGGGCCACCTCCAAATCCCATCTGCATGAAGAGGACCCCCCCCCCCCACCAAGAACCAGGAGCGCGGGTCCTGGGCAACGCCTCGCACCGCATACCTCAGAGGGCTTCTTCTCCTTCTGCCGGGACCAGCTGGATTTGGTGTTTGGGATTTTGGAGCATCTGGACGCGGACGTGGTGTGACCTGCAAGGAGGCAGAAGAGACGTTACAAACCAAGTTCTGCCCCTGTCCGTGCCACTGCCGCCCCTACAGCTTCAACCCAACCCCAGGTCAATGCTAAGAGGTGACAAACTCCCAGCACAGCGTTACCGTTGTGCACATCTCAGGGTGCTTCACCAGAACAGATGAACATCGCTTTCCTGATGCTACAGATGATGAAACAGAGCCCCTTAAACTTAAGAAAACTGCTCTCAAGGGCAGACATCAGAACTGCCAACAGCCACACGAACAAACGGCTTCCACGAGGAAGTCAGCCAGGGCTTAACACTCCTGAACTCAGGGATCTCCTGGAATCACCACTTAGGGAGGTGACACTGAACTGTTCCAGCACGGATGCTCCAAGTGAAGGCCCTGAGCCACTCGAGGACTTCAGACTCTGGCAAAAAATATTGACCACAAGTGTAGAACTCCCTCACCAACAGCAGGACCTGTAACTTCCATCCGGCGTGCAGCTCAGCAGCCCCCTCTGCACACAACAGTACACACATTGGTAGTAGGAGAGTATTTGCTGTGGGATTTGGGATTGCTTTACTCTGGGATTATTATGAATGGACTCTCATTGTCCTGACTCGCACAGCATTACCACTGCCACTACCACCTCCACAAGGCAACGGCTGCCGAAGCCTGAAATGCAACGGGAGCACTGTTATTAATTCTTATTTCCAGCTCATCTGTGTTATCCTCACTCTTACTGACAGCATCAAGAAAAAAGCTGTTTGCATTTGGTGATAATAAACGATAAACTAATTACTGGTTGCATCTTTCGTACAACTGGATCCCTCCAGATGCATAAAAATATTTTGGGAGCACACCAAATTGGCTGTCAATGGGTCTACTGAGCACTGCTTTTACCACTGGAGGGCTGAACCACACCGTGCCTATAAGCCAACGCCAAACCAATGCCATGTGGCACTGCAATTACACGGGCTTAGATCACCACCACTGCCACGTCTGCCGGGCAAAGGCACAGGAAAGAGGTCATCCTCCTGTTTACAGTTATCCTGCAGGAGAGCATTTGTCAACAGCTTCGGTACCACCTGCAGCACAAGTATCAAAGTCCAGCAGAGATAAGGGCACGATGTGTTGTGCCATGATTAAAGATGCCTTAACCCCGAATGTGGTTTGGTAAGCTGCTGCCTATCTGGGGATGAGGAGTCGGGAAATTCAAAGCGTGGCCCCTACACAGACCCCATGGCAGAGGTTTCAAGCTGTGCACAGGGAGCTCCTGTCCCACACAGCAATCCGTTTGGCTACAGCTGTGGGAAGTGCAGCCCACCCCTGCAGCATCCCTTCCATCACCCCGTCATCTCCCCATCACTCCGTTAGGAACGGGCCCGGAGTGGAGGGTGTTTATCTTTGTTCCCAGCAGCTCCTGCAGGCAGATCCCATCAGGTGTGGAGAACAAGTTCCCAGCACGGCCTGGATGGCACATCCACTGGGACATTCATAAGGGACCAAGAGCAACTCGCAGGGAGCGACAGCGAGCAGCCGGGACTGCACCGGGCCCGGGGGCACTGCACAGCGCAGCACTGCGGTGCTGCTGCAGCGGGCAAAGCCCTGCGCTAAGTGGGAGAGGAAAGCACTCTATTTATAGCCAAAATTCAGCACATTTGCACATGTTTATTGTTGAGCACATGCTTCTGCACTCTGCCGAATGAGGATGAAGTGAGGTATGTGCTTGAAAGCGAGCGTGGGCTTGCAAGCTTTGCTGGCTTGAGCCCTGTCCCTTTTCCCACATCCCTCCTCAGCACACAGGAAGGGAACAGGATGGCTTTGGCTTCACCCTGACCCCAGCAGAAGTCTCCCTGTCCCCCAGCACAGCTCAGCCAGGGGCTGATGGGGCTCAGGGCGCAGCACAGCACCTCACTCAGCTCCCTGCACAAGTGGGGGACTTCCAGCAGAACAAGGAGCCCACAGCCCGACATCTGCATTGCTATTGGCTTCTGTCATACATCAGTGCTGCATTTCTGACAAACCCAACCCCATGTACGATTCATTGTGAAGCAAATCTCCAGCGAATGCAGCAAACACAGCTTCCTCAGCTCTTTACAAAGTAATTATTCCAACGCTTTCCCCGCTGGAGGTGAACCACTTCAGTTATCTCGCCCAAAGTCTTAAATTAAAGGTCTTACTGTCAGTGGTGTCTGAGTTATCACTGCTGATCGAGTACTTCCGTCGTTTTTCTTCCATCTGCAACAAGAACAAACAGCACGTTACAGTCCATGCCCAGACCCCCGCTCTGCACCCCCGCCTGCCCCGGTGCTGCCCCCCAGCAGGGCACCCAGGGCTCCAAAAAGGACATGAAAAATCCCCACTGGGCTTTCATTTGTCAGCACATGGCGGTGCTTCTCCCCCAGCTCTCCCTGCTCCCAGGCGGTTCAGCCAACACACGCTGCCTGCTCGGTGTGGCTCTGTGCAGCACACACAGCCCCGGGGCCCCGTGCAGCTCCACGCCATGCAATGCCCCGTGAGGCTGCAGGGCTGGGGCCAGAGGCTGCACCCAGAACTACGGGGCTGTGGGAAGTGCACAGCTACAGGAATGGAAACTCTGTGCATTCTTCATATGTCTGCAGGGGAAGTCCACGCAGCACTGAGTTCAAGAGGACCCCTGTGTGCAACGAGCCCGGGGTTTTACCCTCTGAGTCATCTTCCCACTCGGGCTGCGCTCACTTCTTTGAAGAGCTGCGATGTATCCGCAGCCTGAAGCACGCTTCCCGCAGCCCGGACCTCCTCCAGCACTGCTGGGCAGTCCCCAGCTGCTGCCACCACACCGTCACCTCCTGGAGGTGATGAACGCAGGGCACCAAGAGCAGGGCAGGAGGAGGGCTGCAGGCTGCTGGGGGGCTCAGAACAAGGCAGGAGTGCCCGAGAGCAGCGCTCCCTCCACCAAGGAACTGAGCAGGCAGAGCTGAAGGGGAAGCACCTGTGCTAGCAGGTGCTTGGAAAAAAAAAAGGAAAAAAAAAAAAAAAGAAAAGAAAAGAAAAAGAAAGCAGAGGTTTTAACTTGGTTTCTCAGGGTTCAGCAGGTGGCGATCAGTGCGGCCCCAACTCCAGGGCTCTGATGGAGCACTGCGCATGGACCACGCTGCTGAGAGCCACCAGCACCTGCAGGAAGCGGCACCAATCCCACGGACACCTCCCCGGTGCCTTCTGTAAGACCATGGGGCACTGACACACCGTGCTCCGGGGGAAGGACACAAGTGTTCTGTGAGGTTCGGTGGCAGCAGGGACCGGCAGCTCACTGTGCACGGACCGGAGGAGTTCTGCTGGAGCACAGCTCCCCAACAACGAGTTCCTCCCAGTGTCTGTACCTGACAATCTGTGCACTGCATTTTATCACACCGTGAGAAGGGATAAGACCACAAAGCACCATCAACGTTTGAACTATCGGCGCTGTCCCGTCAAAACGCGATTAAAAACGTTCCTTGAGAATATGGCAACGCCAATACATTCCTCCAGTGGTTCCCAGGGAAGCAGCTGTTATTAAACCAGCTGTGCTCCAAGCAGCCGTTAGGTTTTGCATGGGGAAGAAGATATCGAAGGCAGATTTACCTGCAGTTTGCTTTCTTTCAGAGGAAATCCTACATGAGCGCTTGGCTCCCACCGGCTGGCTCTTGGAGCACAGTGGCAGAGCTGTGCTTACTGATCCACAGAGCTGCCTGTCACTGACACCCCATAAACCAATGCCAATAGGGAAAAGAACCACCTGAGCTGGAGCACAGGAATGCTACTGGGGCCCAGAGACATTTCCAGTCCTCCCATCTTTGGCTTTACAGCAAGACAGCACCACTGGCATCACTGTCCTGCCAAGAGGATGCATCCTCAGTGCCCAGCACAGGGGTCAGGCCCAGGGCTGCTCGTGGCTATGGAGCATTTGTGGGATGAGTTTGTACTCACACGCAGAAGTGGTTCACCACTGCAGGTAAACTGTGGCTCTACTTCAACAAACTATTTTTGTCCCAGTGTGACAGGAACCAAGAGAGCATCCCCTGAACGAAACTGTATTTCAATTGCTCTGAATGAAAGCCCTGACTGAGCAAAGCATTGGCCTCCCTGTACACAGCAGCACCAAAAAGCAGCCCCTGCCTGGGCAAGGGACGGCACACAGCGGCACAAACCACCTGCAGGAAGGGAAACACGGGCTGAAACACAAGGCTCAGGGAGATCTTTCAGAAAATAACTTCCAGGATGCCGTTTCCTGAAGGACTCATCTTCCAGAGCCCACCAAACAGCAGTAAACTGCGCGGTACTTAACAGAGGAATTTACTGGAGAAAAAGGGTAATTGGGCAATTTCCCCATCTGGAGCTCAGGGCTATAAAGTCTGATGGTGGCTGGGCACCCTGCTGGCATCCCTCATCCCTGCTGCCCACATCCCCGCTCCCAGCATCCCCATTCCTTGCATCCCTGCCCTCGGACCCCCGGAGCACTCTGCCCGTTCCCCCCCCCCAGCCTCCAGCTCTGGGCTCAGCTCAGCCGGTGTGTTCCAGAGCCATCCAAAGCCTCCACAAAACACAGTGCGTGCTCCAAAATTAATCCTCCATTTACATTAGGAGCTAATTTCACCTTTAACTGACCCGTTCCCCACATGGCATCATTATTAAAGTCATAAACAAATACCAAAAAAATTTGTAATACTTTGAGAAGGTCGCTCTTAGGTCAAACTTGGCCCAAAATCTGGCTTTTACAGAGCCAGAAACCAGGAGAAAGGTTTCTATGTATGCTTGCTTAAAAGATTCAAATAGAAACAGATGTGGGTTTCTTTTTATAAACAAATGAACATCCCCCTGAAGTGTCTGCAACTCGACTGGACTGCGCCAGTGCCTGGAAACCTGAAAACCGGACTGATTGCGAACTAACACATGTGCAGCGTCGCCTTTGTTCCAGCTGAAAAAGGCAAATAAATGCAAAACCGAGGAACGCGCTGGCCGGCCATCAGCCTAAACAAATTTAAATCTGCAGGACCTGGGGCGAATCGGCCGCGGGACGGGCAGCAGAGTGGGGGTGGGCGGCGGATGGGGATGCTGCCTTACCCCGTGCCGCTGCCTTGAGCATCCCTGCCGTGCTGCCGGAGGAAGCCGCGCTACGAAGCATCCCCAACGCCGCTATGGGACGAGGGCGAGTCCTGGGGGATGCGGTTTTGTCCGGCCCACGTGAAGAAGCGGAGGAGCAGAGAAGCGAAGGCAGACGCAGAAGCACCTGCCCAAACCCTGAGCTCCTGTCCCGCCGGTCCCCAGGTCCCGTGCGGCCAAGAAAGGGCTCGGGCCAGCTCCTCAACCTCTGCCAGCCCCCGTGCTCAGGGGAAGCGCGGAGGTTTCCCAGCTGCCTGCGAGCTCCTCGCTCCGTGCAGCACACGTGCGTTCGGGAATTCCCGGCGGCACCGCGTGCAGCGGCCCTTCGGCTCACCGAGGGAACGGTTCTGAACTGGGGCAGGGGAGGTTCACGCGGGTTTGCCGCTTCTACAGGGAACACGGCACAGAAATCCACGCGAGCGGCAGGAATAGCAGAGCTCGGCCGCCGGCTCGTGGCAGCGCTCCGGGATGCGCCGCGCTCCCCGCACCGCGACCTCCGCTCGGTGACAGTTGAGCAACAGCGGCCGAGATACGCGCTGTGTTTGTGAGCTGCAATGAGACTGCAGAAAACCACTTCCCTGTTTGTTCCTCCGGCACAGAAATAGGAACACAAACAGAAAATAGTGCCCCCAGCGGCACGCGCACCCGCCCGGCCCCGGACCGCCGCGTCCCGGCGCATCCCGGTGCGTCCCGGCGTGTCCCGGAGCGGGGGGGGGGGACGGGGGGCACGGAGCCGTGGGGCGGCCCTCGGCTCTCCCCAACCCCCCCCACCCCGCGTTAACCATTTCCCGGCTCTGTCTAGGAAAGCTGCGCGTTGTTAGAAAGCTGCGCACGGAGCGGGGTGGGGGGGGCGGTGGGAAGCTCCCAGCCCCGCTCCGCTGTCCTGGCGGCGCTGCCTTTTCCCATCACCGAGCGGGGAGCTCCGGGCGGCCCCGCTTCCCCGACGGCAAGACCAACTGCCCGAGCGGGGATGCACCCGCGGGCAGCACGTGCGGGCACGCAGCCCAGCGCCTGGGGGCGGGGGGAGCAGCGCTGCTCTGTCCCGAACCCTCCAGGGAACGCGGCCCAGCCCCGGGCAGCCCGAAGCCGGCAGCGACGGGTGCTGGGGGGGGCTGGATGGCTGCGGGTTAGGACTCCCGGCACAGCCCCGTGCCCAGGTGGAGCCGCCCCTCGCTCCAGCTGCACTGCTGTCTCGGTTCCTGGGGGCACCATTTAATCTCATTTAAATTTAAAACAAAACAAGCCCTCGTTTACTTCCTGTGCTTTGCCTTTTTTTTTTTTTTTTGCCCCAAATCTAGCAGGGGATTTTCATTTTTTTCTAACTTTATTACTCACATTTCTAACTTTCCTTTTCCTGACTCGTTACCCTCTCATTAGCCGTTCTGCCTGCAGCATGCCCCGGCACAGCACGGACATTCAGCCGGGCCATCCCGGGGCCATCCCCATCCCGCACCTCGGGAGCACCGCACGGGGCTGAGCCGCACAGGAGCTCCACGCACCCAACCCCGCGAGCAGTGCCCCGTGCCGGCCCTGTGCCCGCCTCGGTGCGGGGTCACCTGCCCGACTTTCCGAACTCGGTGCCCAAACCCTATCAGCAGCCACATGAATTTCACCTCCCCGCTTAGAAATCTCGCACATCCCCTTCCCACCCTGTGCTCCAAGCTTTCATTTTTAGAGATCAGCCTCAATTTTCCTAAGGAAAACAAACGTAACCTTTGATGTAACCTTTCTGCGAGCTATTTTTGCTCCTATCTCGAGCTTATTTTAACCTCGGTAGCCAATAAACGCTTAAAGGTCAAATCCCATTCCTACGATCTCCTCACACCCCCGGGGGGAAGCCGGAGCTCGTTGATTTTACCCAAGCAATGCCTCCCTCCCCCCCCCATCCCGACCGTCCCAGCGCCCCTAACTCAGCACCGCTCACTGCGGTGCGGGGGGGGCCGAGCTGAGAGCTTTCCCTCCGGATGCCTTCAGCCCCTTCCCCACTCCGCAAGCGCTCGGGGTTTACCGGGTACGAGGGT